>NC_135925.1:14625671-14633171 GCF_964058835.1 Carex rostrata | reverse complement strand
TAAACCCTAAACCCTAAACCCTAAACCCTAAACCCTAAACCCTAAACCCTAAACCCTAAACCCTAAACCCTAAACCCTAAACCCTAAACCCTAAACCCTAAACCCTAAACCCTAAACCCTAAACCCTAAACCCTAAACCCTAAACCCTAAACCCTAAACCCTAAACCCTAAACCCTAAACCCTAAACCCTAAACCCTAAACCCTAAACCCTAAACCCTAAACCCTAAACCCTAAACCCTAAACCCTAAACCCTAAACCCTAAACCCTAAACCCTAAACCCTAAACCCTAAACCCTAAACCCTAAACCCTAAACCCTAAACCCTAAACCCTAAACCCTAAACCCTAAACCCTAAACCCTAAACCCTAAACCCTAAACCCTAAACCCTAAACCCTAAACCCTAAACCCTAAACCCTAAACCCTAAACCCTAAACCCTAAACCCTAAACCCTAAACCCTAAACCCTAAACCCTAAACCCTAAACCCTAAACCCTAAACCCTAAACCCTAAACCCTAAACCCTAAACCCTAAACCCTAAACCCTAAACCCTAAACCCTAAACCCTAAACCCTAAACCCTAAACCCTAAACCCTAAACCCTAAACCCTAAACCCTAAACCCTAAACCCTAAACCCTAAACCCTAAACCCTAAACCCTAAACCCTAAACCCTAAACCCTAAACCCTAAACCCTAAACCCTAAACCCTAAACCCTAAACCCTAAACCCTAAACCCTAAACCCTAAACCCTAAACCCTAAACCCTAAACCCTAAACCCTAAACCCTAAACCCTAAACCCTAAACCCTAAACCCTAAACCCTAAACCCTAAACCCTAAACCCTAAACCCTAAACCCTAAACCCTAAACCCTAAACCCTAAACCCTAAACCCTAAACCCTAAACCCTAAACCCTAAACCCTAAACCCTAAACCCTAAACCCTAAACCCTAAACCCTAAACCCTAAACCCTAAACCCTAAACCCTAAACCCTAAACCCTAAACCCTAAACCCTAAACCCTAAACCCTAAACCCTAAACCCTAAACCCTAAACCCTAAACCCTAAACCCTAAACCCTAAACCCTAAACCCTAAACCCTAAACCCTAAACCCTAAACCCTAAACCCTAAACCCTAAACCCTAAACCCTAAACCCTAAACCCTAAACCCTAAACCCTAAACCCTAAACCCTAAACCCTAAACCCTAAACCCTAAACCCTAAACCCTAAACCCTAAACCCTAAACCCTAAACCCTAAACCCTAAACCCTAAACCCTAAACCCTAAACCCTAAACCCTAAACCCTAAACCCTAAACCCTAAACCCTAAACCCTAAACCCTAAACCCTAAACCCTAAACCCTAAACCCTAAACCCTAAACCCTAAACCCTAAACCCTAAACCCTAAACCCTAAACCCTAAACCCTAAACCCTAAACCCTAAACCCTAAACCCTAAACCCTAAACCCTAAACCCTAAACCCTAAACCCTAAACCCTAAACCCTAAACCCTAAACCCTAAACCCTAAACCCTAAACCCTAAACCCTAAACCCTAAACCCTAAACCCTAAACCCTAAACCCTAAACCCTAAACCCTAAACCCTAAACCCTAAACCCTAAACCCTAAACCCTAAACCCTAAACCCTAAACCCTAAACCCTAAACCCTAAACCCTAAACCCTAAACCCTAAACCCTAAACCCTAAACCCTAAACCCTAAACCCTAAACCCTAAACCCTAAACCCTAAACCCTAAACCCTAAACCCTAAACCCTAAACCCTAAACCCTAAACCCTAAACCCTAAACCCTAAACCCTAAACCCTAAACCCTAAACCCTAAACCCTAAACCCTAAACCCTAAACCCTAAACCCTAAACCCTAAACCCTAAACCCTAAACCCTAAACCCTAAACCCTAAACCCTAAACCCTAAACCCTAAACCCTAAACCCTAAACCCTAAACCCTAAACCCTAAACCCTAAACCCTAAACCCTAAACCCTAAACCCTAAACCCTAAACCCTAAACCCTAAACCCTAAACCCTAAACCCTAAACCCTAAACCCTAAACCCTAAACCCTAAACCCTAAACCCTAAACCCTAAACCCTAAACCCTAAACCCTAAACCCTAAACCCTAAACCCTAAACCCTAAACCCTAAACCCTAAACCCTAAACCCTAAACCCTAAACCCTAAACCCTAAACCCTAAACCCTAAACCCTAAACCCTAAACCCTAAACCCTAAACCCTAAACCCTAAACCCTAAACCCTAAACCCTAAACCCTAAACCCTAAACCCTAAACCCTAAACCCTAAACCCTAAACCCTAAACCCTAAACCCTAAACCCTAAACCCTAAACCCTAAACCCTAAACCCTAAACCCTAAACCCTAAACCCTAAACCCTAAACCCTAAACCCTAAACCCTAAACCCTAAACCCTAAACCCTAAACCCTAAACCCTAAACCCTAAACCCTAAACCCTAAACCCTAAACCCTAAACCCTAAACCCTAAACCCTAAACCCTAAACCCTAAACCCTAAACCCTAAACCCTAAACCCTAAACCCTAAACCCTAAACCCTAAACCCTAAACCCTAAACCCTAAACCCTAAACCCTAAACCCTAAACCCTAAACCCTAAACCCTAAACCCTAAACCCTAAACCCTAAACCCTAAACCCTAAACCCTAAACCCTAAACCCTAAACCCTAAACCCTAAACCCTAAACCCTAAACCCTAAACCCTAAACCCTAAACCCTAAACCCTAAACCCTAAACCCTAAACCCTAAACCCTAAACCCTAAACCCTAAACCCTAAACCCTAAACCCTAAACCCTAAACCCTAAACCCTAAACCCTAAACCCTAAACCCTAAACCCTAAACCCTAAACCCTAAACCCTAAACCCTAAACCCTAAACCCTAAACCCTAAACCCTAAACCCTAAACCCTAAACCCTAAACCCTAAACCCTAAACCCTAAACCCTAAACCCTAAACCCTAAACCCTAAACCCTAAACCCTAAACCCTAAACCCTAAACCCTAAACCCTAAACCCTAAACCCTAAACCCTAAACCCTAAACCCTAAACCCTAAACCCTAAACCCTAAACCCTAAACCCTAAACCCTAAACCCTAAACCCTAAACCCTAAACCCTAAACCCTAAACCCTAAACCCTAAACCCTAAACCCTAAACCCTAAACCCTAAACCCTAAACCCTAAACCCTAAACCCTAAACCCTAAACCCTAAACCCTAAACCCTAAACCCTAAACCCTAAACCCTAAACCCTAAACCCTAAACCCTAAACCCTAAACCCTAAACCCTAAACCCTAAACCCTAAACCCTAAACCCTAAACCCTAAACCCTAAACCCTAAACCCTAAACCCTAAACCCTAAACCCTAAACCCTAAACCCTAAACCCTAAACCCTAAACCCTAAACCCTAAACCCTAAACCCTAAACCCTAAACCCTAAACCCTAAACCCTAAACCCTAAACCCTAAACCCTAAACCCTAAACCCTAAACCCTAAACCCTAAACCCTAAACCCTAAACCCTAAACCCTAAACCCTAAACCCTAAACCCTAAACCCTAAACCCTAAACCCTAAACCCTAAACCCTAAACCCTAAACCCTAAACCCTAAACCCTAAACCCTAAACCCTAAACCCTAAACCCTAAACCCTAAACCCTAAACCCTAAACCCTAAACCCTAAACCCTAAACCCTAAACCCTAAACCCTAAACCCTAAACCCTAAACCCTAAACCCTAAACCCTAAACCCTAAACCCTAAACCCTAAACCCTAAACCCTAAACCCTAAACCCTAAACCCTAAACCCTAAACCCTAAACCCTAAACCCTAAACCCTAAACCCTAAACCCTAAACCCTAAACCCTAAACCCTAAACCCTAAACCCTAAACCCTAAACCCTAAACCCTAAACCCTAAACCCTAAACCCTAAACCCTAAACCCTAAACCCTAAACCCTAAACCCTAAACCCTAAACCCTAAACCCTAAACCCTAAACCCTAAACCCTAAACCCTAAACCCTAAACCCTAAACCCTAAACCCTAAACCCTAAACCCTAAACCCTAAACCCTAAACCCTAAACCCTAAACCCTAAACCCTAAACCCTAAACCCTAAACCCTAAACCCTAAACCCTAAACCCTAAACCCTAAACCCTAAACCCTAAACCCTAAACCCTAAACCCTAAACCCTAAACCCTAAACCCTAAACCCTAAACCCTAAACCCTAAACCCTAAACCCTAAACCCTAAACCCTAAACCCTAAACCCTAAACCCTAAACCCTAAACCCTAAACCCTAAACCCTAAACCCTAAACCCTAAACCCTAAACCCTAAACCCTAAACCCTAAACCCTAAACCCTAAACCCTAAACCCTAAACCCTAAACCCTAAACCCTAAACCCTAAACCCTAAACCCTAAACCCTAAACCCTAAACCCTAAACCCTAAACCCTAAACCCTAAACCCTAAACCCTAAACCCTAAACCCTAAACCCTAAACCCTAAACCCTAAACCCTAAACCCTAAACCCTAAACCCTAAACCCTAAACCCTAAACCCTAAACCCTAAACCCTAAACCCTAAACCCTAAACCCTAAACCCTAAACCCTAAACCCTAAACCCTAAACCCTAAACCCTAAACCCTAAACCCTAAACCCTAAACCCTAAACCCTAAACCCTAAACCCTAAACCCTAAACCCTAAACCCTAAACCCTAAACCCTAAACCCTAAACCCTAAACCCTAAACCCTAAACCCTAAACCCTAAACCCTAAACCCTAAACCCTAAACCCTAAACCCTAAACCCTAAACCCTAAACCCTAAACCCTAAACCCTAAACCCTAAACCCTAAACCCTAAACCCTAAACCCTAAACCCTAAACCCTAAACCCTAAACCCTAAACCCTAAACCCTAAACCCTAAACCCTAAACCCTAAACCCTAAACCCTAAACCCTAAACCCTAAACCCTAAACCCTAAACCCTAAACCCTAAACCCTAAACCCTAAACCCTAAACCCTAAACCCTAAACCCTAAACCCTAAACCCTAAACCCTAAACCCTAAACCCTAAACCCTAAACCCTAAACCCTAAACCCTAAACCCTAAACCCTAAACCCTAAACCCTAAACCCTAAACCCTAAACCCTAAACCCTAAACCCTAAACCCTAAACCCTAAACCCTAAACCCTAAACCCTAAACCCTAAACCCTAAACCCTAAACCCTAAACCCTAAACCCTAAACCCTAAACCCTAAACCCTAAACCCTAAACCCTAAACCCTAAACCCTAAACCCTAAACCCTAAACCCTAAACCCTAAACCCTAAACCCTAAACCCTAAACCCTAAACCCTAAACCCTAAACCCTAAACCCTAAACCCTAAACCCTAAACCCTAAACCCTAAACCCTAAACCCTAAACCCTAAACCCTAAACCCTAAACCCTAAACCCTAAACCCTAAACCCTAAACCCTAAACCCTAAACCCTAAACCCTAAACCCTAAACCCTAAACCCTAAACCCTAAACCCTAAACCCTAAACCCTAAACCCTAAACCCTAAACCCTAAACCCTAAACCCTAAACCCTAAACCCTAAACCCTAAACCCTAAACCCTAAACCCTAAACCCTAAACCCTAAACCCTAAACCCTAAACCCTAAACCCTAAACCCTAAACCCTAAACCCTAAACCCTAAACCCTAAACCCTAAACCCTAAACCCTAAACCCTAAACCCTAAACCCTAAACCCTAAACCCTAAACCCTAAACCCTAAACCCTAAACCCTAAACCCTAAACCCTAAACCCTAAACCCTAAACCCTAAACCCTAAACCCTAAACCCTAAACCCTAAACCCTAAACCCTAAACCCTAAACCCTAAACCCTAAACCCTAAACCCTAAACCCTAAACCCTAAACCCTAAACCCTAAACCCTAAACCCTAAACCCTAAACCCTAAACCCTAAACCCTAAACCCTAAACCCTAAACCCTAAACCCTAAACCCTAAACCCTAAACCCTAAACCCTAAACCCTAAACCCTAAACCCTAAACCCTAAACCCTAAACCCTAAACCCTAAACCCTAAACCCTAAACCCTAAACCCTAAACCCTAAACCCTAAACCCTAAACCCTAAACCCTAAACCCTAAACCCTAAACCCTAAACCCTAAACCCTAAACCCTAAACCCTAAACCCTAAACCCTAAACCCTAAACCCTAAACCCTAAACCCTAAACCCTAAACCCTAAACCCTAAACCCTAAACCCTAAACCCTAAACCCTAAACCCTAAACCCTAAACCCTAAACCCTAAACCCTAAACCCTAAACCCTAAACCCTAAACCCTAAACCCTAAACCCTAAACCCTAAACCCTAAACCCTAAACCCTAAACCCTAAACCCTAAACCCTAAACCCTAAACCCTAAACCCTAAACCCTAAACCCTAAACCCTAAACCCTAAACCCTAAACCCTAAACCCTAAACCCTAAACCCTAAACCCTAAACCCTAAACCCTAAACCCTAAACCCTAAACCCTAAACCCTAAACCCTAAACCCTAAACCCTAAACCCTAAACCCTAAACCCTAAACCCTAAACCCTAAACCCTAAACCCTAAACCCTAAACCCTAAACCCTAAACCCTAAACCCTAAACCCTAAACCCTAAACCCTAAACCCTAAACCCTAAACCCTAAACCCTAAACCCTAAACCCTAAACCCTAAACCCTAAACCCTAAACCCTAAACCCTAAACCCTAAACCCTAAACCCTAAACCCTAAACCCTAAACCCTAAACCCTAAACCCTAAACCCTAAACCCTAAACCCTAAACCCTAAACCCTAAACCCTAAACCCTAAACCCTAAACCCTAAACCCTAAACCCTAAACCCTAAACCCTAAACCCTAAACCCTAAACCCTAAACCCTAAACCCTAAACCCTAAACCCTAAACCCTAAACCCTAAACCCTAAACCCTAAACCCTAAACCCTAAACCCTAAACCCTAAACCCTAAACCCTAAACCCTAAACCCTAAACCCTAAACCCTAAACCCTAAACCCTAAACCCTAAACCCTAAACCCTAAACCCTAAACCCTAAACCCTAAACCCTAAACCCTAAACCCTAAACCCTAAACCCTAAACCCTAAACCCTAAACCCTAAACCCTAAACCCTAAACCCTAAACCCTAAACCCTAAACCCTAAACCCTAAACCCTAAACCCTAAACCCTAAACCCTAAACCCTAAACCCTAAACCCTAAACCCTAAACCCTAAACCCTAAACCCTAAACCCTAAACCCTAAACCCTAAACCCTAAACCCTAAACCCTAAACCCTAAACCCTAAACCCTAAACCCTAAACCCTAAACCCTAAACCCTAAACCCTAAACCCTAAACCCTAAACCCTAAACCCTAAACCCTAAACCCTAAACCCTAAACCCTAAACCCTAAACCCTAAACCCTAAACCCTAAACCCTAAACCCTAAACCCTAAACCCTAAACCCTAAACCCTAAACCCTAAACCCTAAACCCTAAACCCTAAACCCTAAACCCTAA